>NC_068431.1:35385751-35393479 GCF_023373465.1 Oncorhynchus keta | reverse complement strand
TAACTCCACAACCTCAAAAGGAATTCCACAAGAAATCAAATCAAATCAAAATCAAATTTATTTATATAGCCCTTCGTACATCAGCTGATATCTCAAAGTGCTGTACAGAAACTCCAGCCTAAAACCCCAAACAGCAAACAATGCAGGTAAAAGCACGGTGGCTAGGAAAACTCCCCTAGAAAGGCCAAACCTAGGAAGAAACCTAGAGAGGAACCGGGCCATGTGGGGTGGCCAGTCCTCTTCTGGCTGTGCCGGCAGAGATTATAACAGAACATGACCAAGATGTTCAAATGTTCATAAATGACCAGCATGGTCGAATAATAATAAGGCAGAACAGTTGAAACTGAGCAGCAGCACAGTCAGGTGGACTGGGACAGCAAGGAGCCTTCATGTCAGGTAGTCCTGGGGCACGGTCCTAGGGCTCAGGTCAGCTGAAACTGAGCAGGAGCATGGCCAGGTGGACTGGGGGACAGCAAGGAGTCCTCATGTCAGGTAGTCCTGGGACATGGTCCTAGGGCTCAGGTCCTCCGAGAGAGAGAAAGAAAAGAGAGAAGGAGAGAATTAGAGAACGCACAATTTAGATTCACACAGGACACCGAATAGGACAGGAGAAGTACTCCAGATATAACAAACTGACCCTAGCCCCCGACACATAAACTACTGCAGCATAAATACTGGAGGCTGAGACAGGAGGGGTCAGGAGACACTGTGGCCCCATCCGAGGACACCGACAGGGCCAAACAGGAAGGATATAACCCCACCCACTTTGCCAAAGCACATCCCCCACACCACTAGAGGGATATCTTCAACCACCAACTTACCATCCTGGAGACAAGGCCGAGTATATCTTTACAAAGATCTCCACGGCACAACCCAAGGGGGGGCAACCCAGACAGGCCGACCACAACAGTGAATCAACCCACCTTAGGTGACGCACCCCCCCAGGGACGGCACGAGAGAGCCCCAGCAAGCCAGTGACTCCAGCCCCGTAACAGGGTTAGAGGCAGAGAATCCCAGTGGAAAGAGGGAACCGGCCAGGCAGAGACAGCAAGGGCGGTTCGTTGCTCCAGAGCCTTTCCGTTCACCTTCCACTCCTGGGCCAGACTACACTCAATCATATGACCCACTGAAGAGATGAGTCTTCAGTAAAGACTTAAAGGTTGAGACCGAGTTTGCGTCTCTGACATGGGTAGGCAGACCGTTCCATAAAAATGGAGCTCTATAGAGAAAGCCCTGCCTCCAGCTGTTTGCTTAGAAATTCTAGGGACAATTAGGAGGCCTGCGTCTTGTGACCGTAGCGTACGTGTAGGTATGTACGGCAGGACCAAATCAGAGAGGTAGGTAGGAGCAAGCCCATGTAATGCTTTGTAGGTTAGCAGTAAAACCTTGAAATCAGCCCTGAACAAAGGTAATCCTCCAAGACAAAAAAGGTAAATCCACAAGGTGGTAGGTATAGCATAAAAAGCCTCAAAAGATACGCAAAAAGAAATAAACAAGAACAAAAAACAGAATTCCACAAGAGAGTCCACCGGGATCAACAAGAGTACACAGAATACTAGGGCTGGGTGCTAACATACAAACACAGAGCAAATAACTGAGGAAAACTAAGGGTTTAAATACAATCAGGGGAAACGAGGCACGGGTGCAAATAATAATGGGGATCATGGGAAAACAAAGGTCAAAAAGCACAATGGGGGCATCTAGTGACCAAAACCGGAACAACCCTGGCCAAATCCTGACACTGTACACACACATACATTTCTGGTATGTATTTGACATACTGTACACACACAGACATTTCTGATATGTATTTGACATACTGTACACACAGACATTTCTGGTATGTATTTGCAAATCGAGACACAATAATGGGGTTTCAGTTATTAAATCTGGGATCCGCAGTTTCTACATACACTTTGACTTAGAAATTCATGATATACAAGCTCCATGAGCTCCATCAGAAGCCAAAATATAAGCTTGTTTTACTCCAATGTTTAAACACTGTAAACACTGTAAATGTAAACAAACACTGTCCCAGTGAGCCCTGTCTCACTCAGACATCCGTGGACATTGAACATACAGTGCATTTGGAAAGTATTCAGACACCTTCCCTTTTCCACATTCCTTTATGTTACAGCCTTATTCTAAAATGGATAAAATAAAAATGTTCTCATCGATTTCCACACAATAGCCCATAATGACAATGCTGTCACGGCTCCTACCGAAGGTGGCTCCCCTTCCCCGTTCGGGTGGCGCCGGCAGTCGCTCGTCACCGCCTACTAGCTGCCACTGATTTTTTCCTCCCTCCTTGTCTGTTTATTGGTTACACCTGTTGATAATTTGGTTATTAGTTGGGCTTTATTAGCCAGCCGGCCCGCCTGCTCTTTGTGCGGGATTGTTCTATGTGTACTTGTCGCGCACGCATGTATGTCACGGCTGTTTCGTGTAGGTGAGCTGTTTTTGGATACAGCTTAGTTCCCCTGTGGTTTGGGGGTATTTGTGTTGAGTGGCGTCTGCTTTTCACCTGGTCGGTGTATTAAAGACGTGCCTACTCTGAACTCTCTGTCTCCTGCGTCGGACTCCTTCCTCCACTACACCCTGACATTACAAAAAGCGAAACAGGTTTCTAGACATTTTGGCAAATGTATAATTAAATAAAAATGTAATACCTTATTTACATAAGTACAGTTCATTCGGGAAGTCCAGACCCCTTGACTTTTTCCACATTTTGTTATAAAATTATAAAATTTTTATACAAGCCCTTTAAAAGAAATTCAAGTGGATCTATAAAGACATTTTATTGATCTGCCAGTATTTTCATTTAGAGATTCCGGTAAGCTCTTCGATGTTTCCTTTCATATGTCCTACCAATTATTATTGGATTATTTACAATGGCAACCACTTGTTAGTATATTAAACACATCTTATTTCTCAGATGGTTGGCTCACGTGAGATCTGACCATTTTCATTTGCAGGATATTTGTGCGTTTTGTCCAAATATCAAATGTTTACTCTGTTTCATCAATAAACTCCTAGAGTAGGCTTCTGTGTCTGTTATCAGATAGGATAGGCAACCGACTGCACTGACCAGAGTGGGCAGTCCGGCTGCCTATCCACACATTAGAGAGCACCAGACTTCATTTTAAATGTTTTAAAATAAAAAACAAAATCACCTTATTTACACAAGTATTCAGACCCTTTTGCTATAAGACTTGAAATTGAGCCCAGGTGTATCCTGTTTCCGGATCATCCTTGAGATGTTTTCTACAACTTGATTGGAGTCCACCTGTGGTTATTGAAATTGATTGGACATGATTTGGAAAGACACACACCTGTCTATACAAGGTACCACAGCTGATAGTGCATGTCAGAGCAAACCAAGCCATGAGGCCAAAAGGAATTGTCTGTAGAGCTCAGAGACAGGATTGTGTCGAGGCACAGATCTGGGGAAGGATACCAATGTTTTGGGTTCAGCATTGAAGGTCCCTAAGAATACAGTGGCTTCCATCATTCTTAAATGGAAGAATTTTGGAACCATCAAGACTCTTCCTAGAGCTGGCCACCAAACTGAGCAATCGGGGAGAAGGGCCTGGTGAGGGAGGTGACCAAGAACCCAATGGTCACTCTGACAGAGCCCAGTTCCTCTATGGAGATGGGAGAACCTAGCAGAAGCACTCCACCAAACAGGCCTTTATGGTAGAGTGGCCAGACGGAGCCATTCTTCAGTAAAGGCACATGAGTTTGCCAAAAGGCACCTGAAAGGACTATCAGACCGTGAGTAACATCATTATCTGGTCTGATGAAACCAAGATTGAACTCTTTGGCCTGAATGCCAAGCATCACGCCTGCTCCAGAGTGCTCAGACTGGGGCGAAGGTTTACCTTCCAACAGGACAACAACCCTCAGCACACAGCCAAGACAACACTGGAGTGGTTTACACATTTACATTTACATTTAAGTCATTTAGCAGACGCTCTTATCTAGAGCGACTTACAAATTGGTGCATTCACCTTATGACATCCAGTGGAACAGCCACTTTACAATAGTGCATCTAAATCTTTTAGGGGGAAGGATTACTTATCCTATCCTAGGTATTCCTTAAAGAGGTGGGGTTTCAGGTGTCTCCGGAAGGTGGTGATTGACCCGCTGTCCTGGCGTCGTGAGGGAGTTTGTTCCACCATTGGGGGCCAGAGCAGCGAACAGTTAAAACTGGGCTGATCGAGAACTGTACTTCCTCAGTGGTAGGGAGGCGAGCAGGCCAGAGGTGGATGAACGCAGTGCCCCTTGTTTGGGTGTAGGGCCTGATCAGAGCCTGGAGGTACTGAGGTGCCGTTCCCCTCACAGCCCGCAGGCAAGCACCATGGTCTTGTAAGTGATGCGGGCTTCAAATGGAAGCCAGTGGAGAGAGCGGAGGAGCGGGTGACGTGAGAGAACTTGGGAAGGTTGAACACCAGACGGGCTGCGGCGTTCTGGATGAGTTGTAGGGGCTTAATGGCACAGGCAGGGAGCCCAGCCAACAGCGAGTGCAGTAATCCAGACGGGAGATGACAAGTGCCTGGATTAGGACCTGCGCCGCTTCCTGTGTGAGGCAGGGTCGTACTCTGTGGATGTTGTAGAGCATGAACCTACAGGAACGGGCCACCACCTTGATGTTAGTTGAGAACAACAGGGTGTTGTCCAGATCACGCCAAGGTTCTCTAGCGCCTGGGAGGAGGACACAATGGGAGTTGTCAACCATGATGGCGAGATCATGGAACGGGCAGTCCTTCCCCGGGGAGGAAGAGCAGCCCGTCTTGCCGAGGTTCAGCTTGAGGTGGTGATCCGTCATCCACACTGGGATATGTCTGCCAGACATGCAGAGATGCGATTCACCACCTGGTCATCAGAAGGGGGAAAGGAGAAGATTAATTGTGTGTCGTCTGCATAGCAATGATAGGAGAGACCATGTGAGGTTATGACAGAGCCAAGTGACTTGGTGTATAGCGAGAATAGGAGAGGGCCTAGAACAGAGCCCTGGGGGACACCAGTGGTGAGAGCGCGTGGTGAGGAGATAGATTCGCCACGCCACCTGGTAGAGCGACCTGTCAGGTAGGACGCAACTAGCGTGGGCCGCGCCGGAGATGCCCAACTCGGAGAGGGTGGAGAGGAGGATCTGATGGTTCACAGTATCGAAGGCAGCCGATAGGTCTAGAAGGATGAGAGCAGAGGAGAGAGTTAGCTTTAGCAGTGCGGAGCGCTCCGTGGATACAGAGAAGAGCAGTCTCAGTTGAATGACTAGTCTTGAAACCTGACTGATTTGGATCAAGAAGGTCATTCTGGAGAGAGATAGCGGGAGAGCTGGCCAAGGACGGCACGTTCAAGAGTTTTGGAGATAAAAGAAAGAAGGGATACTGGTCTGTAGTTGTTGAAATCGGAGGGATCGAGTGTAGGTTTTTTCAGAAGGGGTGCAACTCTCGCTCTCTTGAAGACGGAAGGGACGTAGCCAGCGGTCAGGGATGAGTTGATGAGCGAGGTGAGGTAAGGGAGAAGGTCTCCGAAATGGTCTGGAGAAGAGAGGAGGGGATAGGGTCAAGCGGGCAGGTTGTTGGGCGGCCGGCGTCACAAGACGCGAGATTTCATCTGGAGAGAGAGGGGAGAAAGAGGTCAGAGCACAGGGTAGGGCAGTGAGCAGAGAACTGAGCGGTGTCGTTTTGACTTAGCAAACGAGGATCGGATGTCGCCGACCTTCTTTTCAAAATGGTTGACGAAGTCATCTGCAGAGAGGGAGGAGGGGGGAGGGGGAGGAGGATTCAGGAGGGAGGAGAATGTGGCAAAGAGCTTCCTAGGGTTAGAGGCAGATGCTTGGAATTTAGAGTGGTAGAAAGTGGCTTTAGCAGCAGAGACAGAGGAGGAAAATGTAGAGAGGAGGGAGTGAAAGGATGCCAGGTCCGCAGGGAGGCGAGTTTTCCTCCATTTCCGCTCGGCTGCCCGGAGCCCTGTTCTGTGAGCTCGCAATGAGTCGTCGAGCCACGGAGCGGGAGGGGAGGACCGAGCCGGCCTGGAGGATAGGGGACATAGAGAGTCAAAGGATGCAGAAAGGGAGGAGAGGAGGGTTGAGGAGGCAGAATCAGGAGATAGGTTGGAGAAGGTTTGAGCAGAGGGAAGAGATGATAGGATGGAAGAGGAGAGAGTAGCGGGGAGAGAGAGCGAAGGTTGGGACGGCGCGATACCATCCGAGTAGGGGCAGTGTGGGAAGTGTTGGATGAGAGCGAGAGGGAAAAGGATACAAGGTAGTGGTCGGAGACTTGGAGGGGAGTTGCAATGAGGTTAGTGGAAGAACAGCATCTAGTAAAGATGAGGTCGAGCGTATTGCCTGCCTTGTGAGTAGGGGGGGAAGGTGAGAGGGTGAGGTCAAAAGAGGAGAGGAGTGGAAAGAAGGAGGCAGAGAGGAATGAGTCAAAGGTAGACGTGGGGAGGTTAAAGTCGCCCAGAACTGTGAGAGGTGAGCCGTCCTCAGGAAAGGAGCTTATCAAGGCATCAAGCTCATTGATGAACTCTCCGAGGGAACCTGGAGGGTGAGAGCAGTAGGAGTAGCAGTGTTATCTGTGGTGATCCATGTTTCCGTCAGTGCCAAGAGGTCGAGGGACTGGAGGGAGGCATAGGCTGAGATGAACTCTGCCTTGTTGGCCGCAGATCGGCAGTTCCAGAGGCCACCGGAGACTTGGAACTCCACGTGGTCGTGCGCGCTGGGACCACCAGATTAGGTGGCCGCGCGCCACGCGGTGTGGAGCGTTTGTATGGTCTGTGCAGAGAGGGAGAGAACAGGGATAGACAGACACATAGTTGACAGGCTACAGAAGAGGCTACGCTAATGCAAGGGGATTGAATGACAAGTGGACTACACGTCTCGAATGTTCAGAAAGTTGCTTACGTAGCAAGAATCTTATTGACTAAAATGATTAAAAATGATACAGTACTGCTGAAGTAGGCTAGCTGGCAGTGGCTGCGTTGTTGACTTTGTAGGCTAGCTGGCAGTGGCTGCGTTGTTGACACTACACTAATCAAGTCGTCGTGAGTGTAATAGTTTCTACAGTGCTGCTATTCGGGGCTAGCTGGCTAGCTAGCAGTGTTGATTACGTTACGCTGCGTTAAAAGAACGACAATAGCTTGCTAGCTAACCTAGAAAATCACTCTAGACTACACAATTATCTTTTGATACAAAGACGGCTATGTAGTTAGCTATGTAGCTAGCTACGATCAAACAAATCAAACCGTTGTGCTGTAATGAAATGAAATGAAAATGTGATACTACCTGTGGAGCGAAGCGGAATGCCACCGGGTTGTTGAGTGGGAAGTTCTATTCGGTGGACGTTGGCTAGCTGTTGGCTAGCTAGCAGTGTCTCCTACGTTAAGGACGACAAATAGCTGGCTAGCTAACCTCCTGCAAATTAAGATAATCACTCTAAGACTACACACTCTAAACTACACAATTATCTTGGATACGAAGACAGCAAAGACAACTATGTAGCTAGCTAACACTACACTAATCAAGTCACTCAGTTGAGTGTAATAGTTTCTACAGTGCTGCTATTCGGTAGACGGTGGATCGTTTGTTAGCTGGCTAGCTGCTGGGCAGATAGCAGTGTAGACTACGTTAGACGACGAAATACGATAATTACGCAATTATCTTTGATACAAAGACGGCTATGTAGCTAGCTAAGAAGAAATTGCTAAGATTAGACAAATCAA
>NC_068431.1:35371307-35385651 GCF_023373465.1 Oncorhynchus keta | reverse complement strand
ACAGAACGTGCGTTTCGTCGAAAAACCCAAGGAAGACTGATCACCAAAAGTGGAAAATATATCAATGCGCTAATTTGCATGTATTGTCTATGGCTCAGCAAATTAGATGGGGCCGAGATTGCAAGTCCTACAGCTTCCACGATGTCGCCAGTCTTGTCAATTGCCTGAGGGTTGTTTCTTGGTCAAACGAGGAAGAGAGACCGTATTCCTTCCGGTCTCCGACAGGATGCTTTGGAAAGAGATTTCCGACCATGATTTGAAGACGTGGAGCTATTGAATACACATCGCCCCCGTGATCAATTTGATAGATTATTAACGTTTACTAATACCTAAAGTTGGATTACAAAAGTTTTTAGAAGTGTTTTGTGAAAGTTTATCGTCAACTTTTTTAATTTTAAAAAAATGACGTTGCGTTTTTAAAACTGTCTTTTTTTCTGATCACACACTTTTCATAGATTGATATTTTGTATATATGGACCGTTTTAATCGAAAAAAAAAGACCCAATAGTGATGTTTATGGGACATCTAGAGTGCCAACAAAGAAGCTCGTCAAAGGTAATGAATGTTTTATATTTTACTTCTGCGTTTTGTGTAGCGCCGGCTATACTAATTATTTTGTTTACGTCCCCTTCAGGTATTTTGGGTGTTGCATGCTATCAGATAATAGCTTCTCAAGCTTTACCAAAAGCATTTTAAAAAAATCTGACTTGTTGGCTAGATTCACAACGAGTGTAGCTTTAATTCAGTACCCTGCATGTGTGTTTTAATGAACGTTTGAGTTTTAACGAAGTGCTATTAGCATTTAGCGTAGCGCATTTGCATTTCCAGATGGCTAGATGGGACGCCTGCGTGTCAGGTGGGCTTAAGAGGTTAATTCTTACATTGTTACCCCAGGAAATCGTAGTTTTATTACATACAGCTGGGAGGAACCATTGATATAAGAGCAACGTAAACTTACCAACATTACGACCAGGAATACGACTTTCCCGAAGTGGATCCTCTGTTTGGTCCACCACCGGACAATGGATCGGATCACAGCCAGCGACCCAAAACAATGGCGCCGCAGAAGGGACAGACGGAGCGGTCCACAGACACCACATCGCACACCGCTCCCGAGTATACTACTCGCCAATGTCCAGTCTCTTGACAACAAGGTAGACAAAATCCGAGCAAGGGTTGCGCCTTCCAGAGAGACATCAGAGATTGTAATGTTCTTTGTTTCCAGGAAAGATGGCTCACTCGGGATACATTATCAGAGTCGGTACAGCCACCTGGTTTCTTCACGCATTTCGCAGACAGAAACAAACATCTCTTTGGTAAGAAGAAGGGCGGGGGTGTATGCCAAATGATTAACGAGACGTGGTGTGATCATAACAAAATACAGGAACTCAAGTCCTTTTGTTCACCTGACCTAGAATTCCTTACAATCAAATGCCAACCGCATTATCTACCGAGAGAATTCTCTTCGATTACGATCACAGTCGTGTATATCCCCCCCAAGCAGTCACATCAACGGCCCTGAAAGAACTTCATTGGACTCTATCTAAACCACATGTCCTGAGGCTGCATTTATTGTAGCTGGGGATTTTAACTTCTTGGATATAGAGGGCTATTTTAATTTTGGATGAAAACGTTCCCGTTTTAAACAAGATATTTTGTCACGAAAAGATGCTCGACTATGCATATAACTGACAGCTTTGGAAAGAAACACTCAAACACAAAACTGCAAAAGATATTGTCTGTGGAGTGCCACAGAACTGATGTTAGCTTCTTGCGTCGAGCCAACCCGGATCTGGGATCATGACTACAGCCTCAAGTCCATTACCATAACGCGTTAACTATTCATGAAAACCGCATAAATGAAATGAAATCAATATGCTAGCTCTCAAGCTTAGCCTTTTGTTAACAACACTGTCATCTCAGATTTTCAAAAAATATGCTTCTCAACCATAGCAAACTAGCATTTAGCATTAGCATTTAGCGTTAGCATTAGCAGGCAACATTTTCACAAAAACCAGCAAAAACATTCAATAAATAATTTACCTTTGAAGAACTTCAGATGTTTTCAATGTGGAGACTTTCAGTTAGATAGCAAATGTTCAGTTTTCCTGAAAGATTATTTGTGAAAGGAGAAATCGGTCTGTTTTCGTCATGTTTGGCTACAAAAAAAACGAAAATTCAGTTATAAAACGCCAAACTTTTTTCCAAAATAACTCCATAATATCACTGAAACATGGCAAACGTTGTTTAGAATCAATCCTCAAGGTGTTTTTCTACATATCTCTTCAATTATGTATCGTTCCTGGAAGTGTGCTTCTCCCTCTGTATCGCATGGTAAAATGATTGTCTAAATTGGTGCGCAATTCTCAGTGGCAAAGGACACCGTCTCTTATGGCCAATCTTCCAATGATATGCCTACAAATACGTCACAATGCTGCAGACATCTTGGACGAACGGCAGAGAGCATAAGCTCATTCACAGCACATTCACAGCCATATAAGGAGACGATAGTAAAACAGAGCTTCAAAAATTCAGCTCATTTCCTGTTTGAGGTTTCATCTTGGTTTCGCCTGTAGCATCAGTTCTGGGGCACTCACAGATAATATCTTTGCAGTTTTGAAAACGTCAGAGTGTTTTCTTTCCAAAGCTGCCAATTATATGCATAGTCGAGCATCTTTTCATGACAAAATATTGTGCTTAAAACTGGCACGTTTTTTTATCCAATAATGATATAGCGCCCCCATAGGTTGAAGAGGTTAAAGAAAAAACCCAGATAAAAATCCAATCACGAAGTGCCGCATTTTTTTAAACCGCCTCCTGGCAATGACTCCTTATATGGCTGTGAAGGAGCTAGGAGTCAGCTTACATTTCCCACGTTTTCCCCAAGGTGTCTGCAGCATTGTGACGTATTTGTAGGCATATCATTGGAAGGTTGACCATAAGAGACTACATCTACCAGGTGGTCGCTTGGTGTCCTCCGTCGCAATTATTGCGTAATCTCCAGCTGCAGTATTTTTCTGTTTTCTTCTGATGAGAAGGCAACTGCCACTACTGATAGATTATCAAATAGATATGTGAAAAACACCTTGAGGATTGATTCTAAACAACGTTTGCCATGTTTCTGTCGATATTATGGAGCTAATTTGGAAAAAAGTTTGGTGTTGTAAGTGACTGCATTTTACGGTGTTTTTCTTAGCCAAACGTGATGAACAAACGGAGCTATTTCGTCTACACAAATAATCTTTGTGTAGACGATTTGCTATCTAACTAAGAGTCTTGTCATTGAAAACATCCAAAGTTCTTCAAAGGTAAATGATTTTATTTGAATGCTTTTCTTGTTTTTTGTGAAAATGTTGCCTGCTGAATGCTAGGCTTAATGCTATGCTATCAATACTCTTACACAAATGCTTGTGTAGCTTTGGTTGAAAAGCATATTTTGAAAATCTGAGATGACAGTGTTGTTAACAAAAGGCTAAGCTTGTGTTTGAATATATTTATTTAATTTCATTTGCGATTTTCATGAATAGGAAACGTCGCGTTATGGTAATGAGCTTGAGGCTATGATTACTCTCCCGGATACGGGATTTTTTCGACGCTAGATGTTAACTTAGGGCTGCAATCTCGTTAACAGCAGAAATCTCATAATTAAAATTCCTCAAACATACATGTATCTTATACCGTTTTAAATGTAATCTTGTTCTTAATCACACAGTGTCCGATTTTAAATAGGCTTTGCAGCGAAAGCACCACAAACGATTATGTTAGGTCACCACCAACTCACAGAATACTTTTTCTGTGGCGCCATTTTTCCAGCCAGAAAGAGGAGTCACAAAAGCACAAATAGAGATAAAATGAATCACTAACCTTTGATGATCTTCATCAGATGACAATCATAGGACTTCATGTTACACAATACATGTATGTTTTGTTTGATAAAGTTCATATTTATGTAAAAAAATCTCAGTATACATTGGCGTGTTACGTTCACTAGTTCCAAAACTGTGATATTGCAGAGAGCCACATCATTTTACAGAAATACTCATTAGAAATGTTGATAAATACAATTGTTAGACATGGAAATATAGATATACCTCTCCTTAATGCAACCACTGTGTCAGATTTCAAAAACCTTTACGGAAAAAGCCTACCATGCAATAATCTGAGACGGCACTCAGAAAATAAATTATCTGCCATGTTGAGTCAACAGAAATCAGAAATCACATTATAAATATTCCCTTACCTTTGATGATCTTCATCAGAATGCACTCCCAGGAATCCTAGTTCCACAATAAATGCTTGATTTGTTCGATCATGTCCATTATCCTTTCATCCAAGCTACTCAATACTGCCCTGCAGCCATAATATGTTAATAAGGCTAATCTGAAAACAAGGCCCCCTAAATGTTATCAGCATTAAGAATGTGCGACCGTGCTGGCAAAACCCTGGATCAGTGTTACTCTAACTTTCGTGACGCATTAAAAGCCCTACCCCTCCCTCCTTTTGGAAAATCTGACCACGACTCCGTTTTGTTGCTCCCAGCCTATAGACAGAAACTAAAACAGGAAACGACCATGCTCAGGTCTATTCAACACTGGTCCGACCAATCGGATTCCACACTTCAAGATTGCTTCGATCACATGGACTGGGATATGTTCCGCATAGCGTTGGACAATAACATTGATGAATATGCTGATTTGGTGAGTGAGTTTATTAGCAAGTGCATCGGTGATGTTTTACCCACAGCGAGTATTTAAACCTTCCCCAACCAGAAACCGTGGATTGATGGCAGCATTCGCACAAAACTGAAAGCGCGTACCACTGCTTTTAATCAGGGCAAGGCGACCGGAAACATGACCGAATACAAACAGTGTAGCTATTCCCTCCACAAGGCAATCAAACAAGCTAAGCGTCAGTATAGAGACAAAGTAGAGTCACAATTCAATGGCTCAGACACGAGAGGTATGTGGCAGGGTCTACAGTCAATCATGGACTACAAAAAGAAAACCAGCCCTGTCGCGGACCACAATGTCTTACTCCCAATAAGAGTAAGACGTCAGTGCCACCGACACGGTCTGCTACCAAAACCTGCAGGCTCTCCTTCACTGCAGCCAGCGTGACCAAAACATTTAACCTCTCTGGGATCGTTCATGACGTGAGCGTCCCACCTCTCAACAGCCAGTGAAACTGCAGGGCACCAAATTCAAAACAACAGAAATCCCATAATTAACATTCCTCAAACATGGAGGTATTTCACACCATTTAAACTTCTCGTTAATCAAACCACAGTGTTCGATTTCAAAAACGCTTTTCCGCGAAAGCACAACATGTTAGGTCAGCAACTAGTCACAGAAAGCATTCAGCCATTTTCCAACCAAAGAGAGGAGTCACAAAAAGCAGAAATAAAGATAAAATGAATCACTAACCTTTGTTGATCTTCATCAGATGACACTCATAGGACTTCATGTTACACAATATCTGTATATTTTGTTCGGTAAAGTTCATATTTATATCCATAAATCTGAGTTTACATTGGTGCGTTACGTTCAGTAGTTCCAAAAACATCCGGTGATTTTGCAGAGAGCCACATCAATTCACATAAATACTCATAATAAACATTGATAAAAGATACAACTACTATGCACGGAATTATAGATACACTTTGTAGCGGTCTTCTTCCTCCTCTGACGAGGAGTAGTAGGAAGGATCGGAGGAACAATGCACAGCGTGGTAAGTGTTCATGATACTTTAAAATACAAAATAACAATGTGAAATAACAAAAACTGAAACAGTTCCGTGTGGAACACACAGACACAGAAAATAGGAAACAATCACCCAAAACTCAAGGGTGAAAACAGGCTACCCTAAGTATGGTTCTCAATCAGGGACAACGATTGACAGCTGCCTCTGACTGAGAACCATACCAGGCCAAACACAGAAATCCCAAATCATTGAAAAAATAACATAGACTGCCGACCCCAACTCAGGCCCTGACCATACTAAAACAAAGACAAAACAAGGGAACTAAGGTCAGAACGTGACACACTTCTCCTTAATGCAACCGCTGTCAGATTTTTAAAAAACTTCACAGAAAAAGCACACTATAATCTGAGTAGAGCGCTCAGAGCCCATACATATATCCTCCATGTTGTGGAGTCAACATTAGTCAGAATAGCATTATAAATATTCACTTGCCTTTGATGATCTTCATCAGAATGCACTCCCAGGAATCCCAGTTCCACAATAAATGTTTGTTTTGTTCGATGATGTCCATCATTTATGTCAAAATAGCTCCTTTTGTTAGCACGTTCAATCCAGTAATCCACATTCATGAGGTGCGTTCACTAGTTTCAGACGAAAAGTCCAAAAAGTTCCGTTACAGTCCAAAGAAACATGTCAAACGATAAATGGAATCAATCTTTAGGATGTTTTTAACATAAATCTTCAATAATGTTCCAACCTGAAAATTCCTTTGTCTTCAGAAATGAAGCGGAACGCAGCTACCTTTCACGTGAGCGCCGAGACTGAGCTTGTGGCTGCTGGCAGACCTCTGACTCAATCCCCTCTCATTCCCCACTCCTTTATTTAAGAAGCATCAAACAACTTTCAAAAGACTGTTGACATCTAGTGGAAGCCGTAGGAAGTGCAAAATGACCAATATCCCACTGTGTATTCGATAGGGGCTGAGTTAAAAACGACAAAACTCAGATTTCCCAGGTTTTTGCCTGCCATATGAGTTCTGTTATACTCACAGACACCATTCAAACAGTTTTAGAACCCTCAGAGTGTTTTCTATCCAAATATACTAACTATGCATATGCATATTCTAGCTTTTATGGCTGAGTAGCAGGCAGCTTAATTTGGGCACGCTTTTCATCCAAAATTCACAATACTGCCCCCTACCCGAAAGAAATTAAAGGTGTTAACCCTCGGCATCCCTAGCCGTGTCCTCAGAGCATGCGCAGACCAGCTGGCTGGTGTGTTTACGGACATATTCAATCAATCCTTATCCCAGTCTGCTGTTCCCACATGCTTCAAGATTGTTTCTGTACCCAAGGAAGCTAAGGTAACTGAGCTAAATGACTATCGCCCGTAGCACTCACTTCCGTCATCATGAAGTGCTTCCCTTTCTCAGAGGTCCCCAGCCGGCTTCTCGGGGAGGAGAAGATGGAACTAATTGAGTTACAAAATAAACTGGATAATATATATAGATTAAAAGCAGAAGGAGCCTTTATTAGATCTAGGAAAAATGGATTGAGGGAGAACAGAATTCATCCTATTTATGAGAGACTAGTCAAGGACCATATCCCCTCCACCCTACCTGACACCCTAGACCCACTCCAATTTGCTTACCGCCCCAATAGGTCTACAGACGACGCTTAATCGCAATTACATTGCACACTGCCCTAACCCATCTGGACAAGAGGAGTACCTATGTAAGAATGCTGTTCATTGACTACAGCTCAGCATTTAACACTATAGTACCCCCAACCTGTGCAACTGGGTCCTGGACTTCTTGACGGGCCTCCCAGGTGGTGAGGGTAGGAAACAACATTCCCTGTTCACCCATGACTGCGTGGCCATGCACGCCTCCAACTCAATCATCAAGTTTGCAGACGACACTACAGTGGTATGCATGATTAACAACAACGACGAGTCGGCCTACAGGGAGGAGGTGAGGGCCCTCAGAGTGTGATGTCAGGAAATTAACCTCACACTCAATGTCAACATAACAAAGGAGATGATTGTGGACTTGAGGGAGCAGCCCTCTATCCACATCGACTGGACAGTAGTGGAGAAGATGGGATGTTTTAAGTTCCTCGGCGTACACATCACGGACAAACTGAAATTGTCCACCCTCACAGAGAGCATGGTGAAGAAGGCGCAGCAGCGCCTTTTCAACTTAGGGAGGCTGAAGAAATTAGGCTTGTCACCAAAAACACTCACAAACTTGGTAAGGCAACTTCTTCGCCTACAACCGTAAGGCTCTCCAGAGGGTAGTGAGGTCTGCACAACGCATCACCGGGGGTAAACTACCTGCGCTCCAGGACACCTACACCACCTGATGTCACAGGAAGGCCAAAAAAGATCATCAAGGACAACAACCACCCGAGCCACTGCCTGTTCACCCCGCTATCATCCAGAAGGCGAGATCAGTACAGGTGCATCAAAGCAGGGACCGAGAGACTGAAAATCAGCTTCTATCTCAAGGCCATCAGACTTTAAACAGCCATCACTAACATTGAGTGGCAGCTGCCAACATACTGACTCAAACATACTGACTCACACGAATGAACACAGAAATTGGTTATTAGAAATGCACAAACAGAACACAGAAATGTTTTTTTTAGAAAAGCACAAATGTAAAAACTTTAATCATATATCCAAATCACACACTTATCAAGAGAGCATCCCTGGTTATCCCTACTGCCTCTGATCTGTTGCACTCACTAAACACAAATGCTTCCTTTGTAAATTATTAAGGTATCTGTGCTTTTACTCAGGTATAACATCTTTGAACTGCATATTGCTCTTTGCACTCTCTGCACATACTCGTATGCACCTAACACTTTACGTATACAGTCAGGTCCATAATTATTGGCACCCTGGATAAAGATGAGCAAATCAAGACTGTATAAAATAAATAATACAAATACAAATGGTGAAATTATATTATTTTACATTGATAACATTTGTCAGACAGAGAGATGTTGTGTAACAAGTAATAATAAATAATAAATAATAAAAATAAATCGAAAAAAAAGATAGGTGTCAACATTTATGATTTTTTCAATACTCTGGCACCCTCCCCTTGCAAAGATAACAACACTGAACACATTGCAAAATGTTTATTTTGTGGTCAAATAACTATTTATTTGCGGATTTTTATTCGTGCTTGGGATTAGGGTCTCGCTGGGAGATCCACTTGTGGCTAAGTGTCAGCCTCCTGGCAGAGTCAACCAAGTTTTGGCTAAAATGTCCTGGTACATTTTAAAAGTTAACGAAGCCGTTGACGGGACGATTGGAATCAAAACAGCCTCATAACATCAGATAATCACCAGCATATTTTACCGTAGGTGTGAGATATTTTTCTGCATATGCTTCTGTTTTTCAATGCCAAACCCACCATTGGTGTACGTGGCCGAAGATATCTATTTTCATGTGATCTGACTAGCACTGCCTGGAGTTTGATTAACAGCAATGGCACATGGCTTGGAACCGCACATGACATGGAAATAGAGCTCTTTGGCAACGTACACCAATGGTGGGTTCGGCATAAAACAATTGGATGCATATGCAGTAAAGAACCTCATACCTACTGTAAAATATGATGGTGGAATATTGATGTCTTTTTTTATATATTATTTTTCTCAGAGCAGTTGTATTTTTTTTGCATACAGTATACTTCACTATTTGTATTATTTATTTAATACAGTCTTTTCAGCTTTTTTGCTTTATCAAGGGTGCCAATAATTTTGGATCTGCCTGTATACAGCGCCTTCAGAAAGTATTCAGACCCCTTGACTTTTTCCACATTTTGTTACATTGAAGCCTTATTCTAAAATGGATAAAATAAAAACAATTATTCAGCAATCTACACACAATACCCCATAATGACAAAATGAAAAATGGTATTTAGAAATGTTAGAAAATGTATTCAAAACTAAAAATCCTAAATACCTTATTTACATAACTATTCAGACCCTTTGCTATGAGACTAGAAATTGAGCTCAGGTGCATCCTGTTTCCATTGATCATCCTTCATATGTTTTTACAACTTGATTGGAGTCCACCTGTGCTAAATTCAATTGATTAAACATAATTTGGAAGTGCACACACCTGTCTATATAAGGTCCCACATCTGACAGTGCATGTCAGAGCAAAAACCAAGCCAGGAGGTCGAAGGAATTGTCCGTAGAGCTCCGAGACAGGATTGTGTGGAGGCACAGATCTGGGGAAGGCTACCAAAACATTTCTGCAGCATTGAAGGTCCACAAGAACACAGCGGCCTCCATCATTCTTAAATGAAATTCTTCCATTTAAGAACCACCAAGACTCTTCCTAGAGCTGGCCACTCGGCCAAATTGACCAATCAGGGGAGAAGGCCCTTGATCAGGGAGGTGACCAAGAACCCGATGGTCGCTCTGACAGAGCTCTAGAGTTCATCTGTGGAGATGTGAGAACCTTCCAGAAGGACAACAATCTCTGCAGCACTCCACCATTCAGGCCTTTATGGTAGAGCGGCCAAATGGAAGACACTCCTCAATAAAAGGCATATGACAGCCTGCTTGGAGAAAAGCACCTAAAGACTCTCAGACCATGAGAAACAAGATTCTCTGGTCTGATGAAACGAAGATTGAACTCTTTGGCCGTCTGGAGGAAACCTGGCACCATCCCTATGGTGAAGCATGGTGGTGGCAGGATGTTTTCAGCAGCAGGGACTGGAAGACTAGGATCGAGGCAAAGATGAACGGAGCAAAGTATAAAAAGATCCTTGATGAACACCTGCTCCAGAGTGCTTAGGACCTCAGACTGGGGGGAAGGTTCACCTTCCAAAAGGACAACGACACTAAGCAGACAGCCAAGACAATCCAGTGGCTTCGGGACAAGTCTCTGAATGTCATTGAGTGGCCCAGCCAGAGCCTGGACTTGAACCCGATCGAACATCTCTGGAGAAACCTGAAAATATATGAAATAGAATTAAGAATTAATTAAAGAATTAAGAGAATAGCTGTGCAGCAATTCTCCCCATCCAACCTGACAGAGCTTGAGAGGATCTGCAGAGAAGAATGGGAGAAACTCCACAAATACAGGCGTGCGAAGCTTGTAGCGTCATAGCCAAGAAGACTCGAGGCTGTAATCGCTGCCAAAGGTGTTTCAACAAAGTACTGTAAATGTAAAATCTCAGTTGTGTTATTTAAAAAAATTAGCAAAAATTTGTAAAAACAGATTTTGCTTTGTCATTAGGGGTAATACGTCCAGATTGACGAGGAAAAAACTATGTAATACATTTTAGAATAAGGCTGTAACCTAACAAAATGTGGAAAAAGCTAAAGGGTCTGAATACTTTCCGAGTACACTGTATACTGGCACTAGGCCAGCGTGTTAATGTTGAACCCTGGCGGGTTAGGGTTATAGACTGTAGGTGAGTTACTGAGCCTGAGAGATGAGACAAATTTAGAGCCTGTTGCTTGGCAACACTTTCCCCACAGAGTACTGTGACCGAACCTACGGTACATACCCCAGCATTAGAGATACCACCCCTAACCTAATAAAAGGTGGTGGTGTTGCTTTTTCTGGCTGGTGTTTCAGATAGGGTGAACTGGACACAGAGGAATCTAGTGAATAACTTCGCACTCTCTCTCTGTCAATGGTATGAGATGTTAGAATAAAGCCTGTATGTTTGTTTATGTAGCAGGGGCCGTTTATTAAATTAAGTGAGTGGCGTCTATGTATACACATTTTCCATTAGCCATTTAAATTTTCTTTAACTTTTACTAAGTCATTCCAGTTTCACATGAAATTGGTGGCAGTGTCGGGATTTGATTATAATATAATACATTTTTTGATTGATTGGAACTGTATCTTATGTGTTTTTCTATTAATTCTCTTCTCTCTTTCAGGTCTCTCCGCCCTCAGATGGAGAACCATACATACAATGAGCTTGTTCTCCTCCTAGAGGGGTTAAATGTCACCCACCAGTCTTCCTACCCTGCCTTCATCATCCTCCTTGTTATCTACATCTTCACAATGGTGGCCAACATCGGCCTCACAGTGCTAATCTGCATGGAAAGGAGCCTGCACCAGCCCATGTACATCCTCCTTTGCAACATGTCTTTCAACGATGCTCTCAGTATCACCACCTTCATACCTCGAGTGCTGAGTGATATTTTCAAAGCAAGTGCAGAAAGATATATTACCTATGTTGAGTGTGCCATACAAGCGTTCTGCGGTCACATGTTTGCTGCGACCGGACATACAATACTAATGATCATGGCTTTTGACAGGTATATGGCCATCTGCAACCCTTTGCGATATGCCTCCATCATGAACAACAAAATGCTGGTACAACTGTGTGTGTTTGCCTGGGGTGTGGCATTTCTCATTGTGGCGGTCCTTATAGGACTCTCTGTCCGCTTATCACGCTGCCGGTCAAAGGTTTTCAACCCTTTCTGCGACAACGCTTCGTTGTTCAAGCTCTCCTGTGAGTGTGTATATAAATGACATATACGGATTCTTTTTCACTGCGCTCCTTCTTATCACCTCCATGGGGAGTGTGGCTCTGACATACATTAGGATCACCATGGTGTGTGTGAGGAGTAAGAGCAAGTCGTTGAACAGCAAAGCCCTGAACACTTGCTTCACACACCTGGCTGTATACCTCATTATGCTGATGACAGGTTTCATCATTGTCTTTCTTCATCGGTACCCACAGTGGTCAAATCACAGGAAACTGGCATCCATTATATTTTCTCTGGTTGCTCCTTGTCTTAACCCAATTATCTATGGGCTTCAGTCCAAAGAGATTTACAAAGTGGTAAAGAATATGTTCCAGTCCAAGATTATGTCTCTTCGATTGTAATATACTTTTTAATGTGTAAAAGTGAATAAAAAGTGTTTGTCCCTATTGAAATGCCCCACTAGTAATGCTGTCTTTGTAAACTAGGGTCAATGTTAATAAGGATCGCCTTTTATTCTATTTTTGCCTAAAATGACATACCCAAATCTAACTGTCTGTAGCTCAGGACCTGAAGCAAGGATATGCATATTCCTGATACCATTTGAAAGGAAACACTTTGAAGTTTGTGGAAATGTGAAATTAATGTAGGAGAATATATCACATTAGATCTGGTAAAAGAAAATACAAACAAAAAAACATGAATTAGTTTAATACATTTTTTGTTATATAATTTTTGAAATGCAAGAGAAAGGCCATAATAAAAAAATTCAGTTTAGACGCAATTTAGATTTTGGCCACTAGATGTCAGCAGTGTATATGCAAAGTTTCAGACTGATCCAGTGAAGCGTTGCAATACATCAGAAAATGTTGTATCAAGCCGAATTGGTCAATTGATACATTTCCAAGTACATAACTATAGAGAACATACAAAAATGATATGGTAATAAAACATTTTCTGTTCACACACTCCCAGGAAGGTTCTACATGATGGAAAATTTGCTTCCTACAGAAAAGACACTAATCTTCACACGGTGTGGGGCCAGAAACAGCAGGGGTGTTACATCTGCTCCTGCCACGCCCTCTAATTCTCTTCCTGGACCCCCCTAACCTGCCACCACTCCCCCAGTGCACACTCTCTCTCTCTCTCTCTCTCTCTCTCTCTCTCTCTCTCTCTCTCTCTCTCTCTCTCTCTCTCTCTCTCTCTCTCTCTCTCTCTCTCTCTCTCTGATTGTGTGAGTGGAGACAGGTGTGCTGGAAGCAGAGCAGATTCCCACCAGCTGCAACCTGTTCCATAATCAAGAACCCTACAAACTCAGCCCTGCCACGTCCACGCTGCTAGATCGTAGCCTCTACTCAGTCATTCTGCATTTCTAGCTGTTTGTTCCTGCATAGATTTTGTTATCCTGTTGTGCCTGTTTTCCCTGAACTCACGTACAGTCCCGTCTACTCTGACTCTGGTACCTGTCTCCAGTCCCTCGTCTCCTCAGTCCTGCTTTTCTGCCCTGGATCCCCGCTACTGTGATTAGGGTCTCTCGACTGCTTCATTGGATTCTGCTCCAGACCTGCTTACCCGGTTCCTATTCTCCTTGCCCTCAGCCTCAGTCCGGATTCCCTACTACCTGCCCTAGATTCTCCTGGACTGCACCCCATCTCCTCTCCCGCTTTTCAATAAATACATTGGTTACCTATCCTTGTCTCCTCGTCTGAATCTGCTTTTGGGTTCACCTGCTCCGCACGCTGTAACAAGGGGTTCAAACTTAAAAACCCAGTTCCTACATTTGAATATAAACATTTATTTGATCAAACAAAACTATGCTACATTTTATCTCTGGAACACTCAGAATGACCAATCAGAGCAAGATTATTGAATGTGAGTACATTATTTACCTTCAGAGGTGAATGTATCAAACCAGTTGCCGTGATAAACATGTTTTGTTGTTGTGTACTCTCCTCAAACAATAGCATGGAATCTTCCCTTCCTGTCCAGCTCAGGTGTTCGGGTCGCCCCGGCCTTCTAGCTGCTGGCGAACCTACTGCTGGCAAACGCCCTTACTCATCAACCCCGGACTCTCGTCATCATTACACACACCTGGTTACATCCCCCACTCTATCACGGTATATGTATACATACCCTCTGCCATTTTACTTTGTTGGTCATTCTAAATG